>NW_026054893.1:0-35484 GCF_022478755.1 Daldinia loculata
TTTATTATTATTTTAATTTAAAAAATTATTTAATTATATTATAAAATTATTTTAAATTATAAAATATAAATTTTTATTTAAAAATTTTTATATAAGTTTATTAATTTTAATATTTAAAATATATTAATATAAAAAAAGGATATATTAATAATTTTATAAATAAGTATTTAATTAAAATAAAGTTATAAAAAATAAATCTTTTATTATTTTATTAATAAATTAAAAAAAGATTAAATTTTAATATATTTAAATATATTTATAGTTTTTAAATTACATTTATTATTAATTATTAAAAGATTTTTACTAATAAAATATAATTTTTTTTTTAATATTTCCGGTATATATTTTATTTATTTAATAGTAAATTATATAAATTTATTAAAATAAAAACTATTTTTAATTTAAATATTAAATAAAGTTTTAAATAATTAATAATAAATTTTAAGTAAAATATTAATTTAAATAAATGCGTTAATATTTATAAAATGTTTAAATTAATTTATAAAATTAAAAAGTTTAAAAATATTAAATTAAATAATTTTATATAAATTTTATTTTAAAATATTTAAAATATATTAGTTTATAAATAAATATTTAAATTATAAAAGTTTTAATATTTTTAACGTTTTAAATTTAATAATTTATTTTTATTTTTATTTTTTAATATTTTTTTATTTGGTATATATATTAATACGTTATGTAATAATTAATTTAATACATTAAATTTTATATTATTTAATAAAAATAAATATATTATTATTAAATTTAATAAAAGTATTATTAATATAAATAAATTTATTAAAAGTAAATTTATTAAAAGCGTATTTATTGATTTATAACTGGATAATTACGTTATAAATAATATATTTAAAAACGAGTTATTTAATAATAAGTTATTTAACGGCAAGTTATTTAATGGTAAGTTATTTGGTAATAAGTTATTTAATAATAAGTTACCCGATAATAAATTATTTAACGGTAAGTTATTTAGTGGTAAATTATTTAAAAATAAATTTAACCAAAAAAAGTTTAAATATAAATTTAATAATATTAAATATAAACCAATTACATTTATAATTATTTAAATTAAAATTAATATTTGTTTTTATAATAATATATTTTTATTTGGTTAAAATTTTACTTAATCTTTTTAACCATAAATTAATTTGGTTTATAAAATTAAGAAAAATAAAGTTTTAATTAATTATAAACGCATATTTTAATTATAAATTTTTTAGCGTTCCATTTATTATAACATTTATTAAAACAATTTTCGAAATAATTTTTATAACTTTTTAAACATAAAAATTAATTTAATTAAAATAATATTATAAATTATTAAAATATTAATTTATATATTAATAAAAAAGTAATAAAAAAACCATTAATAATTTTTAAAATTAAATAGTTTAATATTATAAAAAATTAATTAAATTAATTATTATTAATATATATTAATTTTTTTTTTTTTATTTAATATAAAAATGGTTTTTATATTATATTTTTTATATTAAATATAAAATAATATAATTAGCGAATTTTTTTAATAAATATTATAAGTTTATAAAATAATTAATTATTAAATTTTAACGTTAAAATGTAAAAAATGTTTTTTTTTTTTTTATATTATAATTAATAAAAAAAGTAAAAAAAAGTAACGTTTATATTTAAATTATAAATAAGTTTAAAAATTTAATCAATTAAAAATATAAATTTAATTATATTTTATATTATTATTTTTTATTATTTTATTTTTATTAATAATAATATAATAATTGCGTTTAATAATTATATATTTATAATATTTTAAAAATATATATATATAATATATTTTATTAATTTATTATAATTAATATAAAATTAAAATTAATTATTAATTTTATAATTTTTTTTATTAAAAAAAATTGTTAATAATTAAAAAAAATAGTAAAAATTTATTATTTAAATTATATTTTACTATTATTATTTTTATTTTTTAATATAATTAATTTAAGTGGTTTATGGTATATTTTATTATATTATGTTTATTATTTATTTTGTAAAAATATATAAAATTTGATAAAAAAACGCGGGTTTAATTTTACCGGTTTATATTTTATTAAATTTTTTAAAATAAATAATTTTTGGTTAAAAGTTATAAATAATATTATACTGTTAAAACGTTATTATTTTTACATATTTAAATATAAATAAAGTTGGTTTTTAATTTTTTTTTATTATTTTTTTTATTAATTATTAATAGATTTTTTATATTTAATTATTTTTAAATTTATTAATTAAATATTTTTTATTTTTAATAAATTATTAAAATTATAAATTTTTTTAAAAAGTTAATAGGTTTTTTTTATTAATATTAACGTTTTTATTATATTTAATTTGTATAAAAAATTTTATTATATTATTAAAATATATAATTTTATTTAAAATATATATATTATATTTAAATTTATTAATAATTAATTATAAATAAATAATATATATATTTATTTTAATTGTAAATAAATATAAAATATAAAAGTTTATTTGTTAAATAAAATATAGTTTTATAATAATTTTTATTTTTATTATAATTAAAATAAAATTATTTTATTTTTAAAAATTAATTTAAAATAAAAAAATTAATATTATTTAATTATATATATTTTTAACTTTTTTAAAAAAATTAATAATAATAATATAAAAATTATTACTTTATATTAAAACTAATATTATTTATTATTTTTTTATATTTTTATAAAATTTCTTTTTATTTAATTTATTTAAATTATATTTATTAATATTACCGTTAAATATGTTAATAATAAAATAAAATATATTATTTATAAATTTATTATATTTAATAATAAAATAAAAAAATATAAAAAAAAATATTTATTTAAATTAATTTTATTTAATTATTTATTAAAATAATTAATATTTGTTAATCTTTTACCAAATAAAAACGGAGTTATAATTAAATAAAATAAAATAATATTAATAATTATTTTAAAATAATTTAATATATTTAATAATATATTAAATAATATATTTATAAAAATATTTTATAACTTTTATATATATTTAATAAATAATCATTTATAATTAAAATTTTTATTAATTATAATAAAAATTTAAATAAAATATATAAATAATAATAAAAATTTAAATAAAACGTATAAATAATAATAAAAAATTAAATATTTAAATATATAAATAATAATAAAAAAATAAATTTAAAATATTAAATATTTATAAAATATATTATTTATTTAAATTTTTAAATAATTATAATATATATTATTATTATTTAATTTTTAAAATTTTAAAATATATTATTTAAATATAAATAATTATTAATATAAACATTATATTTAATATTTATATTTTTTTATATAAATTAAATAAGTAAATATTTTTTGGCTAATAATAATTATTTATTAAAAAATAATTTTCAAATATAAAATAATTTTTACGTTTAATAACCATTTCTTAAAACTACCCTTTGCTGCTATGGTACCTAAATAAAGGGAAATATTAAATTAAGCGTGTTAGTAAATATCACTTAATGATCATCTACTTCGAGGGAATAGATTAAGCAATACTTGAATCAATATGGTCGCCAGTTTTTATATAATAGCTCTTTATTAGGATGAATAAAATGTGAGCCTTGATTCGTCGCTCATATCATAGTATGCTTGGCGGCCCGTTCCGACAGACCCCAATCTCAACTCGAAGACGTGAATGTGACGGTGAGATGCTGTCATCTAGATCGTCATTATTCTATGTAAGAGCGATGGGTTGGGTATATTAGGTATGGCCAATGCAAGTATGGCATTTGATAATGATATTTATCGCTCTATAGAAACCTCATTAGTGTACCAAGAATGCTTCGTCAATCAAGTCGTCTCGTCCGGTTTGTAAGGACCCCGGTGAGGGTCTACAGTCCAGCCCCTTCACACGTTCTTCAGCGCACATTCGCAGAACACCATTTTCCAGGAAACAAAGCCGAATCTCTCGAACACAGCCAAATATTCAAGATAAGCCAGGCTATTCAACAAGACCACAGCGAGCTAGAAGATTACTACAACCGCATTGTCAGCTCCAAAGACCCCGACGAGCAGAGGCGATTTCAAAATATCTTCATTTGGGAGCTATCACGCCACTCAATTGCAGAGGAGCTCGTCGTATATCCGACCTTAGAAAAGGCGATTCCTGATGGAGCCTATAGAGCTGATAAGGATCGCGAGGAGCATCAAAAGGTACTGAAAGCTGAAAGCCCCCTTTAATACATATAATTCCGCGGAAGAGCGCTAACAGACATGAAAGGTTAAAGAGCAACTCTACGAATTCCAGAAGCTGAGACCTGAAGACCATAGTTTCCTCCCCACGTTGGAGGCGCTCTTCAAAGACCTGAAGCGTCATATCAAAGAGGAGGAAGAACAAGATCTTGTAAAGCTGGAGGATGCACTTGGGCTAACGCAGTCTAAAGAATTGTGTCAGAAGTTCGAGAAGACGAAGTTGTTTACACCAACCCGAAGTCATCCCAGTTCTCCTAACAAGCCCCCATTTGAAACGGTCGTTAGCTTCATGACCGCACCAATTGATAAGATCCGGGACCTATTCACCAAGTTCCCAGACCCTAAATCCACAAAGCCGTATGGTGGTAAATCGCCCTGAGGGATAGTCATCCCCCCTATTAGGATATGCTGTAAGGGATATATGAAAATGTCCGAACTCCATATATTAAGGGGTGGGAAGTAGATCATCATTCACGAGGAAGCCCGAACAGCAAGCGACTAAACAGAGATATGGCTTATATGGTACATTGGAAATACACTATCGCTTTAAAGTACCTATCTACCTCTATTATTCCTTAAATTAGCAATTATATGTGAACAGCTAGTGAGCGTATTTACTTGTACCACGCTACCGGGTTTAGCCATTGGATGCCCTTTAATGTTATTCGTCCTCGGGAGCTTGTCCTTAGTGAAAGAGCCTCGGCCCCTGAATGGCACCGCCAATGCATTGATTCTATCAGCTATAGTGGTAGAATATTAAAAACCTTAAGATTTGAGATAGACCGCGAGTAAAAGATTGAATATTTAAAATTTCTTAACCTATCCGTGGGAAACGTAGTTGACAAAATTCCAGTCTTCACCGTGATCATCAAAACCAGGGGGCGGGGAGGGGATATCGCATATATTGAATAAAAAGATATATGCTATTAGGAGATTATCTCCTGGTCTGGTTTGATGATCTACCCGACAATAAGTACTAGTGCTGTCTACGTATACTCGACGACCGCACCCTAAGGGGTGCTGCGCTTTAATTAAGGATTCTACTGGTAATTTTCCTTCTCTAATGTCTGATCTAGGTACTGCTGAGAAAATGTTCTAGTGAAGAGTTCATCACTCATAGCGAATTGCCGTTCGAAGTCGATTTTAGAACATCTTTCGCATGCTGATGATTTAGGAGCCATTTTGGAAAATGTTTCTATGTGTTCAATATTAATGAATCAGGCACTTGAGGGGAATATGGGAACTTCATGGTAAGAAGAAAAGAAATAGAGACTTGGTTCCTTGACTAATCTGTTTTAAAAACGATAATCCGTGTCCAATTTCTGCTTATGCAGTGTAACCGAATCGATTCGAACGTGTCTTATGGCAAGCCACCTCACACTAGATACCAATGCATGATTTATACGGTACAGAATTGAGCACATTCTGTTCATAATTTAGACTGACTTAAGAGCGGCGATAAATTGAAATTAGAGAGCCATTATAACCCTTTAACAATCCGCATTCTTTGCTCAAATGAAGCTATCCGCAACTCTCTAGACACTAACTACACCTATAAACCTAAGGTGTCTCTGCAGAAACCTCTATACCAGCGCCCTACCGACATCACACTCTTGGAAAAACAGCTTAGCAGGGACCTAGAACCTACCACTTTAATTAGGTGTTTCCTGTGCAGGTTGACTTTCTGCACTATCAGTAATGCTAAGCTTCTGCAGTTGTTCTGTCTGTCCTTGTGATGATTCGCCCTTAGCACCACCTGCAAGACCTAACTTCTTAAGTCGCTTACGTTCCTTCTCTTTTTCCTTCGCGGCTTTCTTAGCTGCGGCCTTCTCTTGCTCGATAGCCTTTTGCTTTCGAAGCTCTTCACCACCAAAAGCCTCACGCCATTCGTCTGCCTTCTCCGTAGGGATAAGTGTGAAAAGTAGCTTTGGTTCTCCGAGTGCCTGGCCAGGCGGGATGACATCAGCCGTCCAAGTATCTGGGATAGAAAACCGATCATTTCCAGAACCTTGGACGCCTAGCTGTTCGAGAATGCCATTCGCGGTTTCTGGCAAATAAGGGAACACGATGTTCGCGATGAGGTGTAGGTGATTAAGAGCAAGACCAACAACAGCGCCACAGCGCTCTGGATCTTCGGACAGAAGCTGGTTGCTTAGCTTATTGTCTTGCAGTAGCTTATTTCCCAAAGCAGATATACTAAAGAAACTTTGTTAGTTCATGAATACTTGTTAGAATAATTTGAGAAGTCGTACCTAAGAACCGTGGAAAGACCAGCACGTAATTTGGTACCCTTTAGGTTTGTAATGTATGTTTGAAGTAAACCATTTACTTCCTCCTTGTGCTGCTGAAAAGAACCGGTAGGATCGTTATAGGTCCGATAATCAGGCACCACAGCATTCAATTTCGCATGACAGAATTTGACAACACGATTGCAGAAGTTACCGAGATTTTTCAGCAGGTCGTTATTGTTGGCATCAACGAATTCCCTAAATTAGAGGTGATTAGTCAACAAGTTGCTGGATGTGTCAAACTAGACTCATGACTTACCGCCAACTGAACTCAGAATCGCTGGTCTCTGGACGCCTAGAGAGCAAGTAATATCGCCATACATCGACTGCCACACCAGTATCTTTCGCGCTGTTTCCGAACACACCAACGCTTTTTGACTTGCTGAACTTTCCTCCCTCATAATTGAGATATTCTGTGGTTGACAACTTGGTAACTTGGGTCCACTTTTCTCTTGTACCAAGCTGAGATCCGGGGAATATAATGCTGTGGAAACTAATTTGAGATGTTAGCCGGTATATGATTTTCTTTAGTCGAAAAGTACTAACGGAACATTATCCTTGCCCATGAACTGGTAAAGAGATACATTATCTGGGTTCTTCCACCATCGTTCCCAGTTTTTGCCAGACGGGTCATCCCTATCTGTGTAGCATTTTGTGATGGAGGGATAGCCAACTGTCGCGCATTAGCATATCTACATAGATTGACAAAGATCGTACAATATCATACTGCAGGCATCAAACCAAACATAGAAAACCTTCTTGTCATAATCATCCCCTGATAGTCCGGGGAGGTTGGTAGGAACTACGTGGCATATGAGATTAGCGCAATTCGTTTTCCATGTGTAGGACTTAGCATACCCGGTACACCCCATTTGAGGTCTCTCGTAATACTACGGGGTTTGAGCCCGTCGTGGATCCACGATTGGGTGATGGCTATGGCGTTGGAGCTCCACTCATGGCTATTACTTGCATTGTCGAGCCAAGACTTGATCTCGGGCTGCAACGCATCCAAGCGGAGGTAGAGGTGCTTCGTTTTTCGTCTTTCGGGTGTTGCGCCATCAAGCTTGCAACGGGGATTCACCAGCCAACCAGTGGCTTTTCTGTCCTCTCCAGATTCTGCTTTAGCATCTTCAATTGGTTCCAGGGGATCCAAGAGATTTCCACAGGCGTCGCACTGACAGATGCGTTAGAAAAATAGAGGTGTCCACCAAGAAACAACGAAACATACCTGATCTCCACGAGCACCCGCTGCATGACACAAGCTGCATTCACCCTCGACGAAGCGATCAGCCAGAAAGGAAGAATGTGCGGGGCAGTAGGCTTGCTCCGTCTCTCGCTGCTCAATAAAACCGTTCTCCCAAAGTCGCGTGAACATCTCCTGGACAATCTCAGTGTGCTGGGGAGTTGGTGTGCGACCGAAGATGTCAAAATCGATCTTGAACCAGGAGTAGATGTCGCGGTGAATGGCATTATACTTGGAACAAAGGGTTGCCGGATCTACACCTTCTGCAAGGGCTTGTGTTTCGGTAGCCGTACCATATTCGTCGGTACCGCAGATATATAATGTTGGCAGACCCCGAGCTCTACAGAAACGAGCAAATACATCTGCAGACTTGTAAGGGTTAAAGTATGTTAGTTACAATATTGCTATATTATTCTATATACTAAGGGGTTGCGACGCAGCTTCACTTACAAGGACGCTGCCAATAATATTGCCAAGATGTGGGACGTTATTGGCATATGGCAGGGCGCTGGTGATTAAAACGCTTTGCTTTCCCGGCTCGGGAAGCAACGAGGGCTTTGGATTTGAGTCACCCATGATCGCAATTCTTGTAGCAGACTCTCGTAGTTAATTGTCTGTATGATGAATTGAGTACGTGTTAAAAGGTGTTAAAAGGTAAAGCTCTTCGTTACTTCGTTAGAGCAACTATAATTTTGACATGGAGGGGGAGGGGCAACTGAGTCACAAAAATGACACAAGATGGGCAGAAAGGGAAAGGGAAAGAGCGACAACGGAAATAGAAGGCGGTAAAGGATTAATTATGTAATTATGGTGTACCTAGGTGCCTTAGGTATTTAATGAATATGTATTCCATTGCAGTTAACCGATTTTAGTTTATAGGGTAGTTAGGTACTTTGTACAGTTCAATCATTTCTTTAGTTATTGGAAAGTTAAAATCACATATCTAAGAAAGTGCCTAACCCAACTTAAACAAAAAGTGTTCACCCTTCAATTATATTAATTAAAACAAAGGATACAACTATACAATTTCACTACACAATATTGGTAGTAAACTCTCGAGAAGGTTATAATACATTTGTTCATGTAAACTTGCATGAATTTGACTTGCAAGACCCACACCAGTTATGCCAAGACATTTTCTGTGATATTAAGTTGGCACAGCTACCCTGGAACAAAACACACGATCCATCAATCACCAATCCCCATCACCACCAGAACAACTGGTAGCCATTGGAGCTGTTCCCCGGTGGAACAACATCCAAACCGCACTTATGGATAGTGAACAAATAAGAAGATCACAGATCGAGATACCCTTACCCTCCAAACCCCCACCCTACAGGCCTGGCGACGGTCCACCATTAGCGCCTCTCAGAATCCAGCCCGAACATGATACAGACGCGTTTATAGTTGACAAGCGTGTTCTTCCAGGCACCGCCCCAAATGGTGAGCTGAAGCTTCACATGTACTATGTAGTAGGTTGGCCAGATCTACCTGCCGCCCGCGTCTCTATCCTCGCGACCCAGATATACGACTACGTCTCACCTCGGGCTGTGGAAGACTTCGAATACAAAGCACTACTTGAAAGAGACGAGGAGGATGAAAGACTTGAAGCGGAAATGAGGAGAAAGATGGAAATAGCAGCAAAGAATAAAATAATGACTTCTACTTCAACAGCACCGGGGACTCCAAACGCACCTAGTCAGAAAAGACGTGGTCGACCAAGCAAAGCCGATCTCCAGTCGCGTCAGCTGGCACAGCAGGCAAAGGCAAGTCTTAGCACTTCGCAGAATATCGAGGTGGCGCTTCCCCTAGCCAGTACATCCGGACCGTCACTCTCTACACCGAAAAAAAAGCCGGCTGGAGAGATTGCGACCGATATAGAGGAGGATATCGATGAGGTGGATCAGGAGGATGCAATATACAGACAACTATGTGGGTACAATGATGGCTCTTTTGAGGATATGGACATAGAAGACGACAAGGGGGAGGGAGATATACCACTAGATAATATCCCCGAAACCGTGTCGTTGGGTTCCGAATTCAGATCGTATGCTAGAACACTCTGGCTAAACAAGGATTCGACGTTGTTCAAGCGCACTAATGGTAGTCTTACATTGAAGTCATCGACAAGCCATGTCCCCGTACCCGAAGTACCCCGATCCAATAGACAGCTCCCACCGCAATCCTCACCCACACAAACCGACAGCCATCCCCGCGTAACACCCGTCCCGATCCCTCTACCATTTAATATAAACAAAAGCATGATTTCATCGCAAATATCCGGCGCAAAGTACTCTACGACGCCAGTTCCGGTTCCCACACCGCTGAAGTCGAACAAAGAAGTACCGCAACCAAAACCCGATACTAAGCATCCTGTTACTCCGGTCCCAGTCCCGGTCCCTTCATGGCCACGCTCAACGAATAGGAAAGGAGATAGTTCTACTCAAGCTCCTCTCCCACAGCTTGCAACAGCTTCGCCGCAGTATCGCGGCTTCACACCCGCAGGGCGAAGTTCTGGCAAGTGGCCATCGGCACAACCCCATTCACCAAATGATATACCTTCCCAGACATCTCCACTTAATGAGAAAAATAGCGGTACAAATCGTAAAGAATCCACACATTTGAAGAAGTCGCCTAAACCAAAGCCTACGCCTCAACAGCTGGAGGAACAACCTCAAGTATGGGTGGTAGAGCGACTAGAAGGTGACAAGATGATAAATGTCGATGGCAAACACGTGCGGTACTTCAAGGTACGCTGGGAGGGTGATTGGCCACCGGATCAAAACCCAACCTGGGAGCCCGAAGAGAATATAACGCCCGCGCTCGTAAAACTGTATCTGAAGAAGAAAGCCGCCCGCCACACACCAGCGTCTCCGAAAAAGAAGAATAGCAATAATGTCCCTAGCAACATGCCGTCATTCCGCCAACCAACTCTCAAGAGAAAGTATTCGAGCGTGGCGGAAGCGTTTGCAGGAGAAGGGGAGGATCTAGGGGAGGTAGGGATTAGCGCGGGCCAGAGTGATAAATCGTATACCAGCCAGGGAGGCGACTATGATAACGCTGATGAAGATGATGGGGAAGAGGAAATGCTCGTCGTGGCAGCAGAGCAGGAGGCGAGCCCTAGTAGGCGGGATCCCAGACTAAGACCGAAGCCCGAAGAGTTAGGTGCGGCCTTTATGAGAGATCTCGCCGCAGCTATTCGTCTCAGCAACGAAAACGGGAGTTTACACTGACCTCGGCCAGGGTCGGAGTACGGCTTCTAACTTTTTGAGTCATTTAATAATCGATGCAGCTATCTGCTTGACAGCAAAGGAGGTAATGAGTATAAGGGGCTAGAGAGCTGGTAAACTTACAAAAGTATGAGCACTAATATCTCGCCTACATGTGTACCTACCTACCTAGCCCAAGCTGCAACTTGCATACCCCTAGATACCCAAGGCACCTAAGTACCAATATATTCTCCAAGGGATCGCTCTAATTCGAGTAGCCATCCAGCATACCGCTACATTAATACTAGTAAATTATCATAAAATCATACATAGCATCTCACGTGCCGTTTCTCGTTTACGATAATATATGAAGTCATACCTAGCAATTCACACACAAAAAAGGTAAGGAAGTAGGAAGGCAAAGAAACTCGAATTCATAAGAGCACCTTAAGCAGCTTTAGTATCTCTAAGCCCTTAGGTCATTCAGATAGCCTCCTCTACATCTATCCATCCTGGATATGGACCTTGGGATGTTTTGTGTAGATGTTCCATGTACGTGCTAGCACCGAGTATATGCATATGAGCAGATGCTGTCCTTTCTGATGGCAAATCCCCCCCCTTCTTTTCCCCTTGCCCGTCCATTCATTTCTCTTCCCCTTTTTCTTTTTCGTGTTATTTATTTTACCCATTTTTATTCTCTTTTCCCAGACCACCACCTGTAAACCGAAGACCGCATCTAAAACAACGAAATAAGGAAAATCGACCTGTAGAAAGGAAACCGTGCCGCGTGAAATCCGTTCTGGTAATGCTGCCAGTGAAAAGTCGTGACGAAAGACAATAAAATGCCATGATGGAGGTTAATGCAAAGTCGCATTGATGCTGAAAGATGATGCGAACGCCTCCTATTTAGGAATCAAAGGAAAATAACGCAAGCAGATAGAAAGGCTTCCAGAAACTCCGTGTAAACATCCATCTCGCAGGAGTTAACAGGACGAGTTCGGGCTAGCTATCCCATAGGACTGATATATCCCGCAAGTAAACCCGAACTGTAGGGTTAGTGAAATATCTTTGAAGAAACAAAGAGAATTGTAACCACGATGTATCATCATCGATCTAAAGAAGGAGAGAATGGTGTACCCATAAGTTGTGAACGGGACTCTTGCTAAGCATCCCAACTCCATTTCTGATACTGGTACGCCTTCTTGAAAATTTGATGTCGCACCCGTCTAATAATCCTTTTAGTCTAGGACTCAAATATGCCGGAATATCGTGCACGCATTTCTGCCTTGGGAATAGTTCGGAAGGGCTGAGCGTGGAAGATGGCGTTGGCCTCGGACAGGCGGACAAGATCGGAGCTATCACGGTGCAATAATTCGTGATAGGCTGGGTCGTTTTGCGGCAGTATATGTTTTGGTATCATTTTCTCGTCTTTATCTTCGTCTATAGAGAGGTCTATAAGCGTGTATCGTTCCTGGGGTTCTTTTGTCGGAGATTCGGTTATGACAGGGAATTTCTCGTGGCTGATTTCGTGGATGGGCGAGTCAAGTAGGTTCACGATGGGCTGGATCGTCTCTTGCTTCTTCTCGGCTTGGCTCGAAACTCCCCCCTCTCTCCCCTTATCCTCGTACTCTTCATGGTCGCAAGTCGGGGCGTGTGGCTGATAGACATCATCACTATAGACAGTAGAGGTAGCTGTTTGAGACTTTCTTTCTATCCATTGGTCCAGCAAGCTTTCATGAGGGTATCTTGCCGGTCGGAAAGGTTGCTGCAGGTCACATAGCGGCTTGTTGCAGGGATCCGGGGCGAATCGGTGTAAGTTACTGTCAAAAGAGCCCGGCTCGAGTCTTTCCTGGTCCCATACAACTGTCTTGTAATATTTACTGGCGGCGGCCACACTCTTGAAGAGGATAAACAAGGCTCCCTTTTCGATCCATGAATCTTCTAGGATATCCTCTGGGTTTCCAAGAATAGACTCAAGGTCGTCAAAGAATTCAAAGGAGCGGTTCTCTGCGAAATTGAGAAAAACCACTAGTCGAGTAAATCCATTGGACAGGTCACGCTGTAACTCAGGCTTCGTAGGATAGCTATGTGAGCTTACCAGTGTGACCTTAAAACCGCCAGAAAATACAAACGGCATCTCCCTTTCTACGTAGTGGACGTACGCCCAAGCCGCAATGTTTTCTTTAAACTCGACGATCACGGTAGGTCCAACGGGATCGGGACTCGTAGCTTCTGTGATGGAAAGTATTTGTCCTCCACGGATTCGCGCCATAACATCGCTGAGAGTTGTAGATTCAGGAAATCCGGTGATCATGATGGTTCGTGATACTGGGACAGGTGCCGGGTATGGGTCTGGAGCATAACGGATGCCAAATTGGAACATGAGAGGAGGCATACTGCTTTGAAATCGGGAATTAGGCATATAATGGGAATTCATTACCTCGAGACGCTTAGTCTCGTTGGCAAATACTCGGTCGACATAATCGTTATTGTCCGGAATATTTGTCTTCCGATTTTCCTTACTCGCTCCAAGCACATATTGCTTCGCCGGCCTCCAAAGGTTACTGTTTGGAAGTTCCGTCTCTTCCGTCTCTTGAGGGAATCCTGAAGAATTCGATAAGTATTCAGGGGTATACCAAGGTTCAGAGTAGTCACTTCCACCAATAGTTGCTGGCAGAACCATCTCGGCATTAGCCCTGTCCATCATGTTTGTCCGAGAAGTTGTGAAATCAGCCGAGGAGGTCGCTTTCTGTGTCTCTCCAGGACCTCTTTCTTCAGGAACTGAAAAGATCTCCTTTTGGCGTAAACGTAGTGCCCAACTGCCCGGCTCACATAGCTCTCGGGGGTTAGTCGGGTCGTAACGGCTAACCTTTTCAGCCATCCTAATCGATATTTGCGCCGCGGATGGTCTTCCATGGATTACGCAGACATCGCGAGGACAGTCATGTGGTGGGAATAGACAGGTATACTCATATTCCGTAGAATCACCACTCCCAGTCTTGGTGTCGTGGTTTCCCAGGCCCACACGACCATAAGAAGTGCATAAATCCATTGCAACTCTGTAAGGCTAAAGTATTTAGAAGAAGAATGCTATTGTTCTAGGGTGATAAAAAGTAATTGTAAAATAGGCGAACGAATAATTAGGTGAGGGTAAGGTAAATAGTAGGTAAAGAGGAGAGAGATTTAAAAAGAAAGGCATTGACTCTATGGATGGTAGAAGCTACGAATGAAGCAGGAACGAAAGGAGTAACTGCAGTGAAAGAGAAGGAATCGCGACGCGACGCGACACGCCTTGTGCGAAATACTTACATTTTACTTAGGGAGGCAAGCACAACTCAAGACAGGTGCGGGGTTAGTGGATTAATAAATACATGTATTCTCTCACGATCGGAAAGTAGTTGATGAAAGAGGTAGGAAGGAAATCATGGGTATGAAAGTGGGTAGGAGGGAGTATGGTACGTAGAGGTATGGAAATATAGGTACCTTATATGTTAACCTCTGTTCAGTTTCGCTACTTCCTTGGTTTACATTTCATATAAATGAGTAAAAGCCACATATACAGAGTGCATGGCAGTTGCAAAGGACCTATTCTAGGTACATAATATATAGCATCAACAGCAGTCTGAACCTTCTCATATCGTGATGACCATTAGCCACTCGTATCATGTGGTGGCCCGAGCGCTTGTAATAGTCTTTTAAGGTACCTAATCTTCCACTGTAAATTGAATCCTTCTGTTAGAAGGGGTTTGTTAACTAGACACAAACTATACCAATGAAGTTGATGGCACACTTCCCCCATCCATGGGGAGTTAATTTTCATCAACCCAATTGTAATAAGAACTGATATGACAGAAACTACTACTGACAGGTACTTACTATGATTCTAACCCTTCTCGTAGACTAGCCGGGACACATGCCAGTATGGCTCTAGGTATGCACTATATACTTCACTAAGGTAATTAGGCATGTTTTGAGACTCCACGCATACCCAGAAGTGAACTACTTAAACGGTAGCAGCCTCTCGTCACTATCGTTTAGGTATTTCCTAGGCCATAGAGACACACAGCCTTCATTTATATATAAATAGATTCTCCTACTAACGCACAACTTCAGTTATATAATTACCATCTCTCCTAAACTATTTTACCCAGGGCATACCCTTAACCCCGATATCCTTCGTGTAAATGTAAGCTATGCTGCTGGAATAACAATTATCATATTGCCCAAAGAATGGGGTCCATATGAAATGAATTAGACACAAGCTTTAGAGTTAAAGGATCATATAAAGAATGTGGAAAACACGCATAAGAAATGAAATATATATATATATGAATCAAAGATATTGGTGACTCTTCGTTTTGTGACGAGAGCCGTTGGTCTGACGTGAAAATAACAAGTGACATTGAGAGGGCCACTATACCTATTTGATTATTATTAGGTCACAAAGTCTCCAAAGACCTCCCGTAACAATAAGATACATTACATAGTAGGGCTAGACGTTAATTAAGTGGAGAAAATAGACCATTGTAACCATTCTTAGGTCATGGAAAGGGGCGCGGGAAAACAACGTATCCCTATCCACTAACTACCAGAACACGAAGGATGCCAACAAACTCCCTAGGTCGATTAACAGGCCTCATGACTTCCATTAGCATTACTATGTACATATGAGGGAACCGGTGAGCGCAAAACGTTGCAGCCCGTTGTAGTATCGCCTTAGCCGCTAGGAGGCCTCATTTGATCCCCTGCAAGCATCAGGTATGTCAAGGATGAGGATAGTGTCTAACTAATCCAAGTTTGCTCAACATATTCAATCAAATTCTGATTGGTTATCGCCTCATATGGTATTTATGAGGAATTATGACACTGATATTTGAGGAAGACGAGCTAACTCTGATGATTTTCATTGCTTGTTAATTTTTTGGGATGTAACGAAGAGGTTACCTTTATTGTGCAACTGTTGTTATGACAATCTTCATTGGTCTGTGATATTTCTCGATTATTACGTCTGCTAGTATCTTCATAGTTTCTGGTTTATAACATTCCTACCATCATATCATACCAACAAAAACCTTAGTTTTTATCTGCTTACTACAGTATAGTTTGTTGCTGTAGAACTTTACCTAACGTAGATACCTGCTTATGTCGTGTGATATTGTGGAATTTTGTACATAAGCGGACAATTGTTCCTATGACTACATATCTACTAATGATCGTTACTAGCCCGTGACGCCGTACGTACCGGGCTCTTTCCGGTACTTCCGGATTACCCTAAAACCTCCACCGGCGCGCACCGGGACCGGAGTGAAATTTAGCTAACTTGTAATAAAATATGGAACTGAAGTTGATTTAAAGACCAACAATCATATACGTATGATCCACTTACCTACCTGCATCTATCTTTAGGGTATATTCCTTCTGGTCCCACTTGTAATAACTCATCTATCACCATGCCATTCCGCTACAGAATTGATAAATGATATTCTACCAACAGGTGAAATTAAGATAATATCGGATAGTAGCAATTGCATAATAGCGAGGGAGTACTTTACATAGTACCTAAAAGATCTGATATGTTACGAGAAGACCGAACCAATGATCATCCCCTCCCGAGGGGAAGGCTCCCGGGAATAAGCCACCTTACCCCCTGTGTCGATCGTACCAATACTAGCTTCTGACCCCCACATAAAGCCTTCTCAATCGCACGTGAGTCTCGTTTCTGGAGTTTTATCCTATGTAGTTTGCTGTAACTTACGATGCTAAAGAAAGGGTAAATGTGGCCGGTCCTTTCCCCGCGGAGAATTATCACTATAGCATAATTAATGCAGCCTCAGCGCAGTTGACTTCGACCTGTCAACATCAGTGTCGATGATACGAGACTTCGGTGTCAGAAAAGGGCGTTGACGGATGCGAGAACGGATATTGACGAATAGACCACCAATATTGAGCAGCATGCGCTTGTACCCCCAAAATGAGCCAGGCCGCCGGGTTTTCTCGCAGCCCCGTGGCCTCGTACTCGGTGGGATACGCATCGAAAGGAAGCTCTTAGCGAGCCCTATGAGGATCTAGCCCGGGCTACTCGGCTTACCAAATCGAATCCCTGGGTATGGGGAACCGAGGGAGTGGAACACCGACGACGAGGCCAAGTTCTTCCCGAGAGCTAGCCGATACTTGAGCTACTACATAGTAATTTGAATGATCTGAAGATGGCCTGATGATACGTACTAGTCCTGACTTACATATCCCTTGCCTCTTCTCTGGAACCGACAGATGTACCGGACATCCTACACGAGAGTGGTATTTATACTAGACTACTAAACTTAGAGTCTTAGCGTGCGTATCATGCAGTTTATACGTGTGTCTCGCTTGATAGTTTTGGAAGGGGTGGTGGTGTCGTGTTTGTCGTTGATATGCGGTATAAGAGCACGAGGTATAGACCATGGTGTTAGCCCCCTCGTCCGCCCCTCGTCCGCCCCTCGTCCACCCACTCAAATGGATCCGGGGAGAAGCCATACAAGGTATAAACCAGGATTCCGGGGCGCGTCCCCAAACTTTCCAGGAATAAGTTGGGGGTGGGCTCAACGAGAATGGTCAAGTTTAACTACTATTATGGATATATGTCTAACTTAGTATGTTCTAACTAGGTAGGTACTGTAGGTAGTCAAATCCTAGTCCCAGTCCCCGTCCCCGTCCCCGGTTCGAAACCCGGAATAAAAACGGAGCCGAGCAACGCTAGGGCGTTTGCATCGTTTTAAGTTCGTTCTTGATGAAATTGATGAATGAGGAACGTGGGGGTTAGTAAGAAGTACAAAGTACAAAAGTACGAAGTAGGTGTAGGAGGTAGCACAGCAGCAGTATGCGCAGGCGCTAGAACGTGCTCCAAGGATCAATGCATCGATGGAAATATGTACCTAGGTACCTTAGGTATTGGGAAAATGAGTACGTACCGTACCTTACAGTCCTAACCTGAACTCTCCCTCATACATAGCCCTGACGGCTTGATTACACCTTCCCCCCACGGTGAATAGGATGTATCCACTTTTAAACTTCCCCACCCTACCTAGACGCGCCCCTCATTCTCAATTCCTTTTTTCTCGACTGCCTGATTGACAAAAGCTTCACCGCATTTCGTCAAACATGGATTAAGTATTTCACCCAACAATACAACCTGGCTTTCTTTCTGCCCGTCCTAGATTGGTCTCGACCCTGAAAATAGATGCCTCCCGTACGTGCATACACCTTATCCGTGGAATATAGAAGACCCTAAAGGATTAGGCCTACGTTTCTACGTCCTACATCCCAATTTCTCATGTCTGCATGCCTAAATTATACAAAATGAACCAATCATCACGGTATGCCTCAGTACGCCTATGCAGTGCCCTCCGTGTCAGAGCTGCATCTAAGCCCACCGACGAGTCCCTGATGGTACACTCAACTCAACCATGCTTCTTCTCTAGTCTCATCTAGTCTTGGTCAACTTGGATTTCCCTGCTCAGGGGAAAACCTCAGCAACCACATGACACCCCCACGCACTCCACGGCATGGCGTAGCCTCTTCATAGTCAGTATCCAGTCAGGTCAGCTCTTCCAGTAATATCTCGAGTTTCAAAAACCCTGAGCGGCTCTGTTCGGTCTTTGCTTGACTCTTCTACGACCTCATTGGTCTGCCTTGACGAAAGGAGGATCGGATAGTTAGCCAGTCAAGTCCCGTGCTTAGTCGTCCTTCGCCTTATACCTACCAAGGTAGCAAGGTAACGAGGTAGTCTCGTCGGCTTGAGCGAGGCAAACACCTAGCCGTACACCTTCTCGCCAACAAGAGAGGAATATTAAGGTATTTAAACCGTACTTCCCCCCTGCCATCCGGGTGTTCATATGTACTCCCATAGTCGTTCCCCTTACACTCTAAGTGCTCAAAGCTTTTCTTCTTTACTCTTAAAGAACCGTCTTATCATATCCACCCTCTATTATATAAACCAGAGCGAATCCCGCGTAGGTTGAGCTACTTCCTACTTCCTTAGCATCTTAGAATCTTTGTGATTTTCCCTACAACTTCATCATCTACCCCTTCTCTCACGTATCCTTACGTGTATCTCTCTTGAACCCTACAAGAAACTTTACAAGATCTAATCGAACCCATGACGGAATCTCCAGTTCAGTCTTTGCCTCTGCCCGATGGGGTCTACGTTCCCACCGTGGCTTTCTTTAAGGAAAATGACGACATAGACTTGGAATCAACCCAGCGCCACGCTATCCATCTGGCCGAGGCTGGCGTTGCAGGTCTTGTCGTACATGGGTCTAATGGAGAAGCCGTTCATTTAAGTAGGGAGGAACGTAGTCTCATTATTAAGACCACAAGAGCGGCGCTAGACGAGGCAGACCACCACCTCATGCCAATTATCGCAGGCTGTGGTGCGCAGTCTACTCGCGAGACAATCCAGCTATGCCGTGATGCGGCCAACGCTGGTGCTAACTATGTCATCTTACTTCCTCCCGCGTACTACGGTGGGCTCCTCGACACATCCAAGATTGTTCAGCATTTCTACGATGTCGCCGACTCCAGTCCGATTCCAGTCATGATCTACAACTACCCCGGGGCTTGTTCTGGTCTGGACCTTTCCTCCGACGCAATCCTTCAAATCGCTAAGCACTCTAACGTCCACGGCGTTAAACTTACCTGCGGAAATACAGGGAAATTGGCTCGGGTTGTGGACGGGGCCAAACCCGGCTTCTTCGTCGCTGGAGGCAGCGCAGACTTCATCCTGCAGGGTCTCGTCGTGGGTGGGCACGGGACGATTGCTGGAACTGCCAACTTGGTACCTCGAGCCTGTGTTCGTATCTGCGAGCTATTCCATGCAGGTGAGTTAAAGGAAGCAAGACGGCTGCAAGCGATCGTTGCCAAAGCAGACTGGATCGCCATCCAGACCGGGTTTGCTGGAGTGAAGGCTGCCTTGCAGCACTTTGAGGGATACGGCGGGGAACCACGGAAGCCATGCGGGCTGCCAAGCGGCGAGCATATGAACATGATTACAAATGGATTCGAGGAGGTAATGGCCCTGGAGCGGAGCTTGGCCTAGAGGAAAATCTGGGGAATTAGGTTCTACTAGGCATCATGGGGCTCAATTGGGTTCTCACAACGGAGTGGGCCACGCGCTTGGCGTTTATGAGATTGAACGGCGTTACATGGACGGGATAGCGCAAAAACTATGGAATCAAAAAGACTTACCAGCTGTCCTTGACCCCTGGTATAGGATGATTGTGTTAAAAGGCTCTTAAAATAGGTACCCGAGTAAGAGTTACTATCAGCTATTGTCGAAAGGCTAGAATGTAGAGCTTCCATAGGAATATGATGCAGGAGGATTCTCATAGCCACATCTCGCTTAGTGCGTAATCGGCTTTCTCTCACTTATACCATCGATATAGCTTCACTAGGTATGTTATTAGGTATGCTATTAGGTATGCTACGAGAAACGCTATAGGCTATAACTGCCGGTAATTCTAACATGTTGGTTGGTTAGTTCTAAACTTAAGCGTCTCTAGCGGACTTGTCTGCCAAGTTCTCAGGTATTTTGCACGACAGAAGCACGTTCGAGGCTCGGACGGCGACGACCATAACGGTTAGGATATCGGCTACCACTGCCCCATGATTTCGAACGGGCAGCAGCGCCACCAATTCTTCTATGCCACAGCATCACGCATGATCCACGCTGCCACATTACCCCAACCCAGCTTCACATCATGACGGCACGTCGCATACCACGTACTACCTAACCGATCTTCGCAGCCGGCATCCATTGGAAACACGTCCATCACCCGAGACAGTCGCAAGGGAGGACAGGAACACAAGACCCTTCTGCATCATGTACCAAGTAAATCCTCGGCCGATCACCAGTCAGTCCTGTCATAAAATGCAGACATTGCAGATCACCCAAGCCTTTCTCTCAACCCTGTACCCCGCAGTTCGGACCTTGCAGGCCATGCCGCGCTAGTCCTATGAATCGGTATCCCATTCCTTGGGGGGGAGGGGGGAGGGGGGAACTTTTGGGGGTTGGTATGAGACAGAATGCAAAGAATAACGCACGATACGATACGCACGATACAATACTCCGTCAGCGTTTGTCGCGCTATTATTTGTACGATGCCTACGTACCTAACCTATAGACCAGCTTGCACATATATTTACCCGAGCTAGCGAATGTCATACAGCGAGTGGTAGCACTCTGTCACTATATGTATGCTTCGAATATGTATGTAATGTCTAAAGTACTACATACCTAGGTATTTTCATCGCCAATAACACCTCGCTACTACTACCAGTAGACGGTCTCATAAACGCCGCCGACGCCACCACCACAAACACTACCTACCACGACCATGTGGATATGAAGGATCCCTCGGCAACCGCTCTCCCCGACCTGGTTTTTCGGCCCATCCAAGACCTTCTGTGTCCTGGTTGCTGACCTGTTTCGCTGGATTTCCCGTCTTACAAGCCTCGCATTGTTGCAACGTAGTTTAGTAATAGGACGACTTCTTAGGGGTCAGAGGCTAGCAAAGCTACGTCTGTGTGTTGCGATAACGGAGACTATCGCGTAAAAGAAGACAGTGGCAAGATGTAAGGTAAGGTAAGGGACTCCAACATCGGGCATTTTGCCCTTCTTCTGTCTAGTTCTCTAGCTAGCTGTTTCAGGCTCACTTCGAGGGCTCCAAACGGGCATAAACGGCCGCCATATGATGGCTTGGGATTATGTGATACTGAAGGGATCAATACTATCATACGTCCGGGCTCTCGGGTTGGTCGTGTGATGGCATTGGACAAAAAGCTGGAGAAGTCCGAAATGGGCAATAAGAGGAGTTAGGGCTTACACCTATTATATCAGCAGAAGAAGAAGAAAGGGGAAAACCCTCACCAGATCATGTGGTTCTTCCCTTACAGTTTCGTAAGTTTTCTCCAGACTACCACGGTCAGATAATCATGCAGAGGGAAGATCTCATTCCCCGAACCCGAACATATGGACAAGGAGCTTCAATGACCCCTAACCCCCACGACAGAAAAGAGAATCATAATTTCGGACGCTTCTTACCTATTTCCCCCACACGTATCTTAATAAATACAGGTATCTTTCACGGTAGTTTATCTAATTATAAAATGATAAATGAGTTACTCGTTACTCTTACAGCCGCGGCTCATCTGATGGGCAAATTCCCCCTCCTACTACCTTTCTCACCTGCTCGAAGCGCTTACATGCAACCGCGAGAACACGGTGTCTGATAATCATGAATAGGTACATTGTGCTATATAAAACAACGCTGCACGTTAGGGGAGAGGCAATGCAACGCAAGGAATGCCGGCACCCGGCAGACGGCCTGATCAGATATGCATAGAATGGCGTGGGGTTTGTATTTTGACCCCTCGGTTGCGTGGCAAGGACTTTGCAATGCGGTACGCCGATGCAATCAATATGCAGTCAGCACTGAAAAGGGGTTGTTGGGCTACAATCCACGAGGTGACTGCGGTTAGCTAACAATTCCTTCAACCAGTTCACCAGAGTGAAACATTGAGGCCACCGGGGGTAATAAGTCATCTCGCTCGCTAAAGAGTTGAAGGTGCATCCGGGGCCAGTCTATCCGAATTCTACGAGGCATAATTCTTCTTTACATTTCTCATCCGGAAACGACCGAGAGAGTTCTCTTTTTCGATATAGGCTTGCCGCGGACCGCGCGTTCATTCGGTATATGTCATGATTTTGGCTGAAATACAAATGTGACGCCACAGCCCGGCCGATTCTGTAATCGAAAAAAGAAAAAGCCGAAAATTTAGAAAGGCAAAGGCGTTTAAACCTCATCATAACATCATCAGACACAGCATGCTAGGCATAGTACGGTGAGTCAACTACCAGCCACACAACTATTCGGCTAGAGCGGCAGGGTCCTCTGCCATCTCCTGTTCCGTACGACTGGCGCCGATGAGGATTGGTAGAACACATGCTAGGATTGGCAACCCCTGATACCGGAATGGGAATCCGGCGGCCAGAGACCGGGTTTACATAAGTGAAGAGCGGGTGGTCCCGTTGCATGTGTCGCGAACACATGAAGCTTCGTTAGGCTGCGAGCTGCAGGACCGGCGATGACATCTATTGGATATCTCCGGCTTATTGTTTCCTACACCAGCAAATCACAGAAGTGATGACGGCTATCTCGTCAAGAGATAATAGGAAGGACAAGAAAAGCCGCATCTGTATTGCTGACAGGAACGTCTGAGAGCTAGGGTTCCATGTGGCTTTCTTTTTGCTTTTTCTGGCTTTCGCCCAAGCGGAGTTGTTCACCTTTCGGCCGCAGAGAATCCTCATAGAATGAGAAAACCCCCACGCCCAGTCTCCTTATGTTCCACCTTAGTCATACTGGATCTGCAGTGACAGGTCTGGCTATTGAACTGCACGGGCACCACGGACCGGGACACAAATGATGTTAGTGATGTTGATTTGTTAATCGAATCCGCAACTAAGGATTCCGCACCTTTTGCCCTGTGCACCGACTGCTATATTGTCATTACCTTACCCTCGGAATCGGCTCCATGAGAAACAATTGGCCAATAAGGACTTTGTGCTTCGTAGCCTTGTCTGAGGCTGGTGATACGTAAGTTGTATTACTCTACAGTCTCAGTACCGGAGTAGTGTAGCCCAACAAAAGCAAAGGTGGCGGGCCAGGCCTATCCCAATAACCTCACGACGAAGCCCAACATCCCCGAAAGATGAGAAGAAGCAAGTGGCATGGGAGTTCATGCCGCTCTGGTTTCAGGAACAGAATACCACTGGTAGCGCTTACAATACCATGGGAATTACTACGCAATTCGAACCGAATTGCGGCATTACCAAACATAAGACATATAATGCGGTGCTGTTAAATCTAGGCCGCTCTATTCTCATGCGAGATCCAGATTGGACTGTTCCCTGCGTGTAGCAAGCGGTAAGGATCGAACCAATAACCTTCTTTTCAAATAATTCTATCCGGGGATCGTCCTAGTCTTTTGAATACTTGGTACGATCCTTACGTGACCGCGGGTTCGCAGGCCGGCTCCGCGCTGATATAAGATATCCCGTTTAGGAAGCATGCACATTTCCGGTCATAGGCATGATCTTAGTCTTTCTGATACATCATTAATGCCCTATCTTACTCAATATGATCACCACCCGCTTCTAGACATTCGGAAGACTCTGTATGGTCCATCTCACAGTAGAGCCCAACGACGGGGACGGCTTGTGTAATACTACAAATTCGCTATAAAATAACTCTTCGTACTATTGCTCAAAGATAAGGACCAATCCTCCAAGTGGCTTCCAAGTCGCCACTCACGCGGACAACGGATGCGTAAATCGGTAACAATAATTAGCGCTTCATCCTTCCATATTTGAAAAACTCCAAGACATGGCCCCTATGACGTCGAATAAGGGTACGGGCAGCCTGGCTTCTATGACATCCGCTGATAAAGGCTGTCATACTTGGGGATACCTACGCATCAAATCCCGATGCACGTAAGCGCTCAGGACCACACGGGCAGACGGGTCAGGGTGAGAAATGCTACCGCGGCTTGCACATATTAGTGACCCCCATTTTATTGATATTCGGTCAAGGCGAGGACGAGATACAGAGCAACCCAATAACATTCAAGTTTACCATTGGCCCACCGACGGTGTAGATCTGAGATATTGCAAGAAGCAAGCCGGAAACAGGATACAGTTGGGTTTGTTCATGCTTTGGTAGACAGCCCGTGGCCTTCCCTATCATAGTCCAGTGTGATGAAGATTTCATTTGATCTAATTCAAAGTAAATAATCTTTAGATGTAAGAGAAGATAGATAGCAATAGTCCAAGATGCTTTGACTGCAGATATCTAAAAGTCAATACCTAATCCAGTTCTAGAGAAGGCCGCACTAGGATACGGTGACGATGGTACCGATACGATTGTCTCCCCTGAATGAGATCAACTCAGAGTTGATCTGTTACCTAAAAAGACTCTGAGAATTTCAGCATTCGTTCCGAGTAATTTCTACTTGGTCCAATGCCAAAGGTTTTGGCATGGTTATGAACAGCGCTTGGATAACGTTACACTAACAAAGTGTCCGAATTATACCCCTTTTCAGGATCTGAGACAACACTTGCTCTTATGCTTAGAACGATATACATATATGATATACTTCAAGTTTTAATATGTCTTATTCCATTCATAATTCACTATCACGCCGTTAATGCTTCTGTAATTTGTATATCTTGTTTGTACTCAAATGCCTGTCGGGCCTAGGTATATTGAATTATTTTTATCTCCCTTTTTGTATAAGTTAGGAAATGATAAAGAATACCGGTGAGAGGATGATACGGACATTGTAAATTGATACATTATATTTAAATATATGATACATTACATGGGAATTGCAAGGAAATATCACATTAGACCACAAAAGGCTGCTAGACTATCATATATATCCTCACCCCAAACAGACAGTTTCAGAATGCTTCCAATAACATGAGAGAATAATCATATCCAAGTTCATGAAGTCATATATTTAGCTCCCAGAGTATAGATGACTTGAAATTGTCATCATTAAATTCATTCACTGCTTACTAGAAATTCCAAAGCTTATATTTACGCACGTGAAGTAGTACTATCATGATTATACAAAATTAAATTATGATGCTGTCAGGTAGAACCCTTGATTGGTGTCATACATAGAGTAAATGTCAGGATAAATGAATTGAACTATTGACGCAAGGTCTTCTACCCTCTTTTGAGGGCACTGCGTGCCTCTTATATACCGAATTCTAGTAGATCTACCCCTGAATCTACCCCTGGCCCACTTATTTCCTGACAGACACTGAAGTTAACAGTTGAGTATCTTATGGTTCAAGTAGGTATATCACAGTAGAAACAGTTCATCTTCCATAAAATATAGATTATTTATAGATATTTATCTGTGGTATCAGCTAAGAAAGGTTTAAATTAAGTAGAATTAACGCTAATAGAACCAAAGGCAACCAAAAGGCCCTTCACAGGCATTGCGAATAATAATCATTCTGGAACCTGCATGTCGTTCCGGCAGCACAGACAGTGCATCCATTCCAGGTCTTGCCGGCACATTGCCCATATTTAGCTGCTGCACAGGCGTTACCACCGCCAGGAGCCGGTGGTTGTCCGGGTTGCCCACCTGTGAGTTGAGGGGATATGTTAGTAATGCCGTGACAAGGGAGGGCTTGGTGTAGAGGCAAGAGAGAAATTTACCTTGAGGCCCAGATATCAACACAGGGGTACCAGTCTTCGAGGTAAGATCAATACTACAAGTATTTGCACACGATCCTCCAGCTCCGGGGTTCGTGAACGGGTTGCCAGGCACCGGGTCCGTGCTGTTATATACAATATCGATCCACTGAATCTGCATCTCCGCAGACTGCCCCTTGGTCATGTTGCCACTCCAACTGCCACCATCGCTCCAGCTGTTGAACATGATACGGCTTGCATCGCGGGGTGCTTGGAACTGGATGGAAGACATAAGCTGCCCGTCGACGAACCAACTTGTGGACCCCGGGGTCCAGTCCATTCGATGATACTGCCACTCGGACCAATCTACGCGGTTTGGTAGGGAGACATTTCGAGTTGCCTGGGGGATATCACCGGTCTCGTTCCAGGATGGCTGGTTCGTATACTGTATTGAGTACTTCGGGTCAACGGTCCTAACCTCGAGATCGGCTTCTTGTACTTGAGAAATCTGCGGCGCCTCGCGGAAGGTGAACATAGCCGTAACGGCCCCCGGCTCACCCCTAGTCCTAGCATACATACGGATAGACAGGTACCGATAACCGAGGGAGATCGACTCAATTTCTGAAGCCGATTGGAAATTATCATGGCGCATCGTCCGCATCACGAGATACGTCTTGGAGGACGCTCGCAAATCTGAATTCCTATCGAAGTAGATATTATTCGCCGAGTTCACCATCAATACCGTCGCGTCACCTCCAGTGACGTCCGAGCTACCGTTCATGAGAGCACTGTTGTTCCATGTCTGGATGGACCACATGCTCGTCCAAGCGGGATCGTTGAAGTAGTTATTCGTCACAGGCGAATCGGCGCTACCTTTTGGATCATTGATCGGCCCTGGGACGCGGACATTCTGGGTCTGGTCCCTAAAATCGAAGAAGCGATGGTGCGTAAAGTAATGGGAAGTCGTCGTGTTGGTTCTGTAGCAGTTGCATCTCGAATCGGTCACTAGGGGGTAGTTTTGCGCGTGGACAACGGTCAACGATGAGAATATGGTCACCAACGTAGTAGCGAGTCCCCAGTTATTAGCCATATCTGAGGCTTAGAGCCAGCAGTCCTTGTCGCTTCAATACTTAAGTTTATGATTTTTACAGTATTCGAAAAGGAAAGGCACGTCACAACGATCGTCTGCAAGCGAGGCTACGGATGGGTGAAATACCAGTTCAGACCAGAGGGACGTACACGCATAACCCAAAATTAGAACGCAGGAACAGGGAAAAAAAGAAAAATCCATGCCAAAGACCTTCATGCCGAGCCCAGCTATATGTTGCCTGTCGGTGGAAGCATTCGATATGAGGCCAATGTCCAACATCACGGCTCAGGGGAATCTAGAACTGGTCGGTAAAACATGTTCTACCGCATTACACCGCGCGGCTATAGGGCAGCGCAAATGCACAATAGATTTAGCGATTAAACAAGCTTTTTTCTGCAAGGAATATCTTGCGGGGAATAGCCAGATCCGGATCGTCGTCAGGGGAAGGGGGAGAAGCAGAATGGTCCGGGTAAATTGTACTAAGTCAAAAGCCTTGAATGCCAACGCTTTCATATTAGAAACACGGACGGCATTTCTCTCTGCTCTTATAAGGGGACACCTTTGCATGATTCGCAATGCGAGGGTAGTATTGCGGAACATAAATTCTTGAAACCTTTTGAGCAATGAAGCTAATATAGACATGACGAGTCCTACCACTCGGCAGACATGTGTCGAGACGCGAGGACGATGGCATCTTGGATGCTACCTACCTACCACATTGCAACGATACAACCACCTAACGAGATCTGAGATGGGATATGCCAATAATACCACGAACCACACCACACCGTCATCTCTGAAGTGAAGCGCGGTGGTGTAATGCTACTGCTACATGACGTGCCGGTGATTGTAGCATCCGACTATAGCCTCGTCGAAGCTATGCTCTCCGTCTCTACCTACCGAAGTTAATATCGACATCTCACCTATTACGTAAAAGACGACGGGGAACATACAGCATGACTGCGATCTCTCGGCTAATCAATCAAGATGATTGACGCTTATTATGAGAATAGTTTCTTCGTGATTAAAAAAGAAAGACTTACACTTATTATTGCCACTGATAACATATATCTCGGTAATAGCTAGAATAGAGATGAAGGGCTGTGAATTAAAGAAATCGCACTTCGAAGCGTAAACGTCATGTTTAAAGTATGCACTTATTACCTGTCATATATCATTTCTATTTTTTGCCTCGATAACTCGTGAGAAATGCTTGGCGATGGTACTATTCGGTGTTAGAAACAGCAGCATGTGTAAGTAATCGTTATAGAGCTACTGATTGTTCACGTATCTTACGAGGTATGCCTATGCGCAATTCATATAAGTATGAGGTAATCCGTATAATGTAATGGGTACCTAGCGTTGAAATCTGCCGTACCCTTTTCACAGTGCATATTATACAGTTTCTATCATGTGCACTGTGGGACTCGTAGCGTCGGGTCGTACTTGCTAGGTTCCATGCTACCCAGATTTCTAACGTCTGTGCCTTCTGTCAATTTGCAATTTGAGAAATGATAAGTGATAGCGCGTTTGATTCTAGACGCGTAAAAAAGTTGGGATGACGCGACTTCCTTAACATAAGTTTGCCTCATCAACATGCCACCTAGCAACTCTCTCTACAGCGGCACACTTTCATTTCTTCCTGTTTACCTATCGTAGTCTTATTCTATCGAATTCTATTGAATTCTTCTAATATTTCTACGTGAGACTACATTTATTTATTTATATTGTTCATGTGCGGTATCAAGAGTGCGATAGAACACCTACGTCCATTGGCACTATAAAATCGTAGCCAAACGATGGATGCGAATCCTCCTATCAAGCCCGAGCCTCCGGGTTCCGAGGATCGTTTCGTTAAACCGGAACCTTTGGATGATCCAATGACGGCACCTCCAATTTCTAGGGTTGCATCAGAACAACCTTCACACAATGTCCCGACTACGACTTCTAGTGCTCCTTTGTCACCCGATCCTTTCAGTCCCGCTCGCCAGACTGAAGCAGGAATGTCAACTTCTCCGAATGCTCCTATCAAGGCTGACCCGGAGATAGAGCAAGATAAGAATCTAAACCCATCTGATGTGGAATCGAGTGGCACGAATTATCTCGATCAGCTGATCACTGTGACTGTTCCCGAAACACTAGAGACTGGAGTGACAATTGGTATCGACCTCCTAGATCGACTGAAAGTTCATCTGAGTGCTTTTAAAAATATCGATGTTGATACGTGGCTCGATACAATCAATACGTTAAAAGAGAGTGCAAAGCCAACGCGCACCGTCGTAGGTGTTGTTGGCAATACCGGCGCTGGCAAGAGCTCCGTCATCAACGCACTTCTAGATGAAGAACGGTAAGATCTCGATTACTATTGCTTTCTCAGCCCGTCCTCCCGTCATCTCTCCCTTCCTACCCCCTTTTCTCGCACGATCACCTAAACCTACAGTGCATTTGGACGTGTACTTAAAAGTGTCTAGATTACTTCCTACAAATTGTATACGCGCATGTACTGCGTCACCAACTGAGATTTCGTATAATCACTCGGATGATCCCTCCGAATTATACCGGGCTGAGATTGAATTCATCACTGCCCAAGAGTGGATCAAGGAACTCCAGATATTATTTAACGATCTGTTAGACGGCAATGGTGCAGTTTCGCGCGACTGTTCCAATGCCGATAGCGAGGCCGGTGTTGCCTACGCGAAGCTAAAAGCCGTTTATCCGCACAAGACTAAGGAAATGATCGCTGAAGGGACACCACAAGATTTTGCCAACGAACCGGCTGTTCGAGGGGTGCTCGGTAGTGTCAAGATCCTTAAAGAGAATTCCGCGAAGAGTCTATATAGTCGGTTACAGCATTATGTCGACAGCAAGGAGAAGATCACTGGGAATGAGAATAGAAAGCGAAACGTTCCTATGGAATATTGGCCCTTGATCAAAGTCGTCCGAATTTACACCAAGGCAAAGGCGCTGTCTACGGGAGCCGTGCTGGTCGACTTGGTAAGTTTCTCAACCCGCCTCGTAAAATAGGGACCTTCTTTTACCGTCTCATTATGAAGAGGAAGTAGTCTTATACTGACCCAATTAGCCGGGTGTACAAGATTCCAATGCTGCTCGAGCAGCGGTGGCGGAAAAATACATGAAGTCGTGTACCGGTTTGTGGATCGTGGCACCTATTACCCGAGCCGTTGACGATAAAACAGCCAAGTCACTTCTCGGCGACTCTTTTAAGAGGCAATTGAAATACGACGGCACGTATTCGGCTGTTACCTTTATTTGTTCCAAGACCGATGATATATCCATTACGGAAGCTGTAGACAGCCTTGGTCTCGAGGAAGAAATATCCGAGTCCTGGAGTCAAACTGGAGAATTGAGAAATTCTATAAAAACTTCCCAATCTCTCTTAGAAGAATTGATAGACAAAAAGACTGCACTTGGCGAGCAGGTCGATGAGATTGAAGCCAGCTTGGACATATGGGAGGACCTACAAAGCCAGCTTTCCAGCGGAGAGACGGTTTACGCACCGTTCGAAAAGTCTAGGAAGAGAAAGAGGCCTTCCAAGTCCTTCCAGAGTCGCAAGAGCCGCAGCCCGTTCGGATCTGATATCGATAATGTCGATGATGATAATGGCCAGGATGCATACGAGTATGACTCGAGTGATAAGGAAAATTCGCAGTCGATCCGCACCGGCCAACCTCTTACCAGCGATGACATTGACGAGAAACTTGTATCACTTAGGGCACAGAAGAGAGAAATACGTGACGAAAGGCGAGGCCTTGATACACAAATTTCAGATATTCGCAAGCAGATACGGGAGGCAAAAGCTGAGCGACAAGGAATTCTTGCTAAGATCAAGGCACGATGTATCCAAGGACGCAATAATTATTCTCGCGGTGCAATTAAGCAGGACTTTGCTATGGGAATCAAGGAGTAAGTCTACTATTTGTTAACACTAACCTATTACCATATCACAATTACAGCGATATTGATTAGTCTTCCACTTATCCGCTGACAATAATTAGACTTGACCAAGAACACGCTGCGGAAGAAGATGACACGACATTCGATCCCGATCAAGATATTCGCGACTATGACGAGGTTGCTCGTACTCTACCCGTGTTCTGTGTGAGCAGTCGTGCTTACCAGAGTCTAACCGGGAAACTCCAAAAAGACGACTTCCAAGATCACGGCTTTATGTCTCTGGAAGACACAGAAATCCCGCAGCTTCAGCTGCATGCGAAGAAGCTAACGGAAGAAGGACGAGCAAGTAACTGCCGTAGATTCCTTAATGATCTAACCCAATTGATCAATTCCATGAAATTATGGGCCAGTAGCGATGGAACTCAATCTACACTGACGGATGTGGAGAAGAGGCGCGAGGAGATGCATTTGCGCAAACTCTTGAATGATTTGGAGACAGTACGTTGTTGTCTAGTTGTTTCTGTCCTATGATTTCCCCATACTATGTTGCTGCTAGTGCAGGCGGTTTTGCTCATTCCAACTATTCGTAACATAACGATTTTAGTTGCTAGTTACTCGTTAGTTTCTCTGCCTAATCATGACTAACATTTCGTAGGGATTCGATACATCTGTTAAGGAGGCAGTAAAACTACTTAAGGAGTCACTTCGAGAGCATGTTTATTCCGTCTTCACGTCGTCTATTCCAGGGGCTATCTCTGCCGCCCCCAATACCGCAAGCGGATGGTCAGCGCCTAAACAATTAGGCGGTATGGTCTGGGCGACATATAAAGCAACCGTTCGACGGAGCGGTGTTTATACCGGGGCCTCGGGTCCGCATGATTTTAACCAAGAGTTATTCGACCCAATTTCTCGCAATCTGGCGACGGGGTGGGAACGCGCATTCCAGCGTCGGCTACCAGCCGTCCTTGACGAGTTTGCAGCAAAGGCAAAGAACCAACTAAAAGCGTTTCATGAAGCTGCCCAAACCCGCGCTCAGCAACGCCATACTAACGTATCAGGAATAATTACCCTGTCCAGTCAGATACTAGCCCACATGCGTACAATAGAACAACTGCCAATTACCTTGCGAGCCGTAATCACTGACCTTCAAAGAGAGGCTAGTCGACAATTCACTCCTGCTATCTGCAGCGCCATGCAGTATGCCTATCAGGTTTGCACAGAGGAGCGCGGCCCCGGTTCTTATAATCGTATGAAAGCAGCAATGGCGAACCATGTCGAAACTTCGCGTTACACCATGTTCAACGAGGCTACTGATACGGTGAAAGCACAACTGGAAGCGATGTGTCGTACTGTCCAAAAGAGCCTAAGTGACGAAATGGAAGACATGTTCAGTTCTATCTTTCGCGATTACATGAAGGTTCTTGGTGAGTACTTAACTATTACGGCCTACATAATTTTTGATGCTAACACTACCACAGTTGGCACCACCGTCGACCGTCACGCCAGGCTGCCACCTCAAGAACTTGCCATGCGAGCAGATGTTAACGACTTCCTGCAGCATTGCGACTTGATGTTTTCCCCTGTTCTAGGCGAGGCGACCGTCGGTGAATGTTTGGAAGCAAAAGGCACAACCCAGACATCTGAAGCGGACCCAATGATAGAGGGTGAGAACGAGTATGGCGGGGAAGTGGCATCTGTCAAAGTAGAAGCCCCGAGTGAGACCCAAGTCTCTATCGACGTACCTAGCGAGGCTAATGCCAACCACGCTATGCAAGATGTGAAGTTTAACTCAACGCTGGCTGAAGCTGATGAATTAATGCAGCAACAAATTCGAGCGCAAAGCCAAAGCGTTGAGGGCGAGTGAAAGTTCCAACCATACGTTTCTTTTCCGGGAAACATGTAAAGCCACTAGCGGGCTCTAAATCGATCGGCCATATGGGGGATCGTATTCCCTTCTATTTCGTTCTGTGAAAGGGTGTCGGCAACTCCCCCGGTTCGGTAGTGAGCTTGGTCTGGCTTGGTGTGTTTGTGTGTAAAAGGAGTTGGCTTGAGGATAGGTGGTAGTAGCAGGGTTGCTATCGTACGGTGGTTGGCAAAAGTTTATAAGGGTAGATCAAGTTAGCTAGGTAGGTAGCTATATAGGAACTGTCCCAAGCTGCTATGTAAACATGGTTCGCATAGCATAGCCTTGAACTATTGAAAAATCACACTAATGTTTTTGGTAATTAGTCTCATGACTTCCCATTATGTGTAGCTATTTTAGGTTGATGGTATGGCCCCTTAGATTGTCATCACGTAACTGTGCTGTCTTATTTTGGATAGATAGGAACACACGCTCTTTTGGGGCCTGGCCCTCGTAGTGTTAACTCTTATGTAAACTTGCTAATCATTTCGTCTAGCCGCAATGAAGCCTGGTGGAAGGGAGGCAAACAAATAACATCTCATCCTACTATATAATAGTTAATAGCTACACAATGTATGCCGTGTAGCTACAATGTGAATAGTAACACTGCGATGATGAATCCGACCTAAGTCCCCTCCTTGGGACTCCCACAGAAGGCGAATGACAAAACTAAGGATGCGCAGGTATCCCCATCAAATATCATATTTAAACACGTTTGTCCCCCGGTTCTACTCGGGTAGGTATTCACATCTCCCCTTCATCTCGATATCGTAGTAATGGTCTTAAATAACAGTTCCGAATCACTATTTTCATGGTCTCCGTCTTCCATCTACCGGCGTCAACTCAGACGAGAACGACGATACGGATCCTTGTCTCTCGACGGTGTTTTTCGTAGGCATCATTTCTACGGTCTGTCCACCTCTATATACCGGCGGTCCGCCGTATATAGGGCCAGGCGTGTACGGAGGACTGGGATCGTTCGAGGTGCTGTTACGGCGACGATGGTCGTGTCTTGTAAACGGAGGGGAGACGGTATTAGGAGGTATGTTGTTGGGAAGAGGAGTATCGGTTTGAAGCTTCTCTCGGCGGCGCATTTCGTTTAACACGGCCGTCATAACCCACATCAGCCAGGCGAATGCCGACACGATGGAATAGGCGATGATTAATCCCTCGGATGCCTCTGCTAGTTTCAGCCCGAGCCCGCCGTTGATGATGCCTAGGGTGATGGCAATGCGGCCGAGCCACAGGTGCGCGTGCGAGTAGAAGGTTCGACGCCGTAGACGCTTGAACTTGGAATGGTGGGCGAATCCGAGTTGCGGCTGTATGAACATTATCACGAGCAGGACGATGCCGATGATGGGGTGTGCGTTTTTCGATGGTATTTGTAACTATTTTGGTTATTAGCAGACTACCTAAGGCTTCGTCTTATTATATATTAGGAGGCGGGAAGTTAGGGATAGATAGGATAGAATCGAAGAAAAGGGGTGGGGTTACTTACCAAACTAGAACCATCAGGAGGGATCCTCACCATCTCTATAAGATGTATCCCCAGCGCAGCAGCGGCAATGTATAGGATGAACCCGACAATCTGGGTCGCAGCGTGGATGATCCAAGTGTGTCGACTAGGTAGTAATCGCACGAGGATGGCGCCGATGGGAAATATCACGACGAAACATAACGCGGCGATGATACCGTGAGCCGTGCGATATCGAATCGCCTTATCGACGTCGAAGTCCGCAAACACGCTCAGGCCACCTCCTATTGTGCTTGAACTGCCCGGCCCGTTCCCATAGCCGCTGCCTCCGTTGTTCCCGATCCAGCTCGCCCAAACATAACCACCGTCGTCGCTGTCGTATGGACCCTGGGCTTGTACACTCCCCGCTGCGCAGATACAGTAGTTAGCCCCTGTCAAAGATTTACTTACTTACTTCTATCTAAGTATCTAGAGATCGTGAAGAAGATAGTTATTCCATCCACCAAACCTTATAAGTAACTATAGGAAAAGAAGCAGGTGGTCAGAACTTACCTAACAAAGCGAGGTATAAGCCGAAAAAAGCATCAACCGACTTCATATTGACACGCGGCCCTCTGATAAACCAATGAATTCAATACAATACAATTCAGCCCTGTCTTTACTCACTCATCTACGCCGTGTCAAAATGATACCACATCAAGCGTGCGAGATGCAGGATATAACTCAACAGACAGTTAGTTGCCTTTGTATGTAAGTTCTCGGGGGGGGGGGGGGGGGGGGGGGGGCGGGGCGGGGGGGGGGGGGGGGGGGGGGGGGGGGGGGGGGGGGGGGGGGGGGGGGGAT